>NC_134488.1:62611949-62645541 GCF_040206685.1 Ascaphus truei | reverse complement strand
CTCTAACCCTTCCCCCCCCTCCTCTAACCCTTCCCCCCCCCTCCTCTAACCCTCCCCCCCTCCTCTAACCCTTCCCCCCCCTCCTCTAACCCTTCCCCCCTCCTCCTCTAACCCTTCCCCCCTCCTCCACCCCTTGCCCCCCTCCTCCACCCCTTGCCCCCCTCCTCCACCCCCTCCTCCCCCTTCCCGCCGCCCTTCGCCTTCATGCCCGCCTTACCGCCTCCCCCACCCCCGCCTCTGCCTTTCACCCGTCCTTACTCCGGCCGCCTCTGCCTTTCACCCACCGCCTCACAGCCGCTGCACGCACTCAACAGACACCCGCTACACTCGACACCTGCTGCCTCCCGCCCCTACCCCCTGACATCACTGACCCACCGCCTCAAACCCTAGCAGGACCCCCACTCACAGACAGCACTCACAACCCACGCGCCAGCCGCCGCCTCACACCCTTGCAGGACCCCCACTCACAGACAGCACTCACAACCCACGCGCCACCCGCCGCCTCACACCCTAGCAGGACCCCCCACTCACAGACAGCACTCACAACCCACGCACCACCCGCCGCCTCACACCCTAGCAGGACCCCCACTCGCACACAGCACTCACAACCCACGCGCCACCCGCCGCCTCACACCCTAGCAGGACACACGACTCAGATTTTTACATCACTTATGGCACCAAAATATACATTGTACTGTGGTGTGGTTACAATAAACCATTTTTATACAACATCGTATTACATTTTATTCCATCTTTCTTTTCAATATTATTATCCAACCTTTACAACAAACAGTCACCTATTGTTCCACGATTTATAAATAATACTACCTATTACGCATTTACATCCCGGGCAACGCCGGGTCTCTCAGCTAGTATATATATATATATAATCTAATACACACACACACACACACACACACACACACTGAAAAACATGTAGCAGGTGTATATATATATATACACAAAATTTCATTCATTATATATATATATATATATATATATATATATATATATATATAATGAATTAAATTTCTTTTTTTCTGGTTGGGGAATGGTTAAACTTCCAAGATATCATTAAAAAAAAATTATATGGATTTGGAGTGTGATAAAAACCTAGGCAAACTCAATGTTATTTAAGTGTGTCTGTCTGATTCATTCCTATGAACACTCATGGAGAAAGGCCACAACACAGCTCTCAGCTGCAGTCTGGATGTATTGATTTCTGAGTCTGCAGTGGGCTGCTGTGTTGCTCTGCAGCCAAGATACTGGCTTTTGCATCAGCAGCCAGTGTTTTACGTCGGGAAAATGCACAGCTCTGAAATGGATCCTTCTCTGTGTTTTAGCGCCGAAGGAAGCCACGTATCCGGTCAAAGCAATGGCCGAGACCCGCAAGCCCTCGCCAAGGCTGTGCAGATTCACCAGGACACCTTACGCACCATGTACTTCGCGTGAGAATGAGAGCAGCCCTCAAACACGCACAGGTTTGACTTCCCGTCAGGAACCGAAGGATCTGCTGCGCGGTTTCCAGGGGAGGGGGCAGTTCAGTTCTACAGCCCCCTCTTTCCTCATCGCACTTCCCTTACACTGAAACCCAGGAGCTGGGGGGGGGGGGGGGAGGAACTAGTCCTGGGAAAGCAAGATCATTGAGGAACAGAGCACTATTATGCAATATGAAACCAGCCAACTGCTAGGTCATTGTTATGGAGGCCTCCACTTGGATGCACTGCTTATGTTTTTCTCTTTGTTTTTCTTTTCCAATAGTTTAACCCTTTTATGCCTTTACCTCAAGTTGCTCTGCAGCATTAGCTGTCTTTGCAAAAGAAAAGAAAAAAAGAATACAAAGGTGTGTATGTGTGAAGGTACGTGTGCATGATACACATACACACACGGGCTGCTTTTAGGGGGCAGAAGGCGTAGCACACTCATATTTTCGATGCCGCAGTGGGACCCAGCTCTACGTCGGCCTGTTACATTCCTTGGATAAATGCAGTAAATGCATTGATAGACCCTGCAGCAATGAAGGATTAAGAGGCAGGTCAGGAAGGGTAGATAATAATGGAATCGGGTCCAGATGTCTTTGACCTCTTAACCCTTTTGCTGCTGGCGAGACTCCCGCAGCAAAAGGGTTAAAACCTAACAGCAGCCCATCGCGTGTGTGCGTGTGTCGAAGAATGTGTGTATGTATGTACACACACATGTGTGGTTATGTAAAAAAAATATATATGTACACGTGTGTGTTTGTAGAAAAATGGAAACAAAACAATCGGGATTGTTGTGCAAAGTGTGCAAAAAAAAACAAAAAAAAAAGGGGGGTTTTCTCTATCTCCATGTAGCTAGCGTCTGTAGCACAGCTACTGTAACGCAGTGCTGCTTATTTCTGTGTCCTATTTTATTTCCCACTTTGCCGTCAGTTTGGAGCTGCTGCTTTTTACGTCACATTCATGTCTACAGCTGTCCAACTCCAATGTTCCTGTTTGTTTTTTTTAGCCGCTCTCCACAACACTATAGTTTGCAGGACGCAAGAAAATGTATGTGTATGTGCTCACTGGTGAGTCTGCAGCGGACTTTACGGGATCATCTCTAACCTTCCCAGAGAGGTGGGAACAAAGCAGGGTTTAGGTTGTTTAGTACTGTTTGCTGAGTGCTGCTTAGACACACACTGCATAGGTTCCTAGCAGTGGAACAGTTAAAACTGGCGCTGGGCTGTGTCCCATAGGAGGAGAAAAGGGTCAGATGGTTTACTGGAAACATCCCTAATTCACTGCAGGCTGCAGTATTGTACACACACAGACAGCACCGTGGGGCCTGCCATGGGGATTCCATGTTGGCTCTTCTCTGATTTTCCTCTCTTTGCTTGACCTCAACAGCGTCTGAGGTCACCAGCTAGACAGCCCTCATCTAGGCTTAAAAACCCCACTAAAATATACTGCAAAGCCGCCTCCCTCTGCACACCAAGACTTCGGCCTTGCATGTTTCAGTGGAGCTGAAATCTTCCCAAACAAGGAGGAGACGGCTTCACAGCATAAAAAATAGCTGTCAATGTTCTCTAAAAAGTGAACAAACTAGCCTTTTATCTTGTTGCCTTCTCTTTTTAACATAATTTCAATTACATGGCTGTGTCAAAATGTTAGCCTTTTTTTTTTTTTTTTTAAATATATATATCTATATATATATATATATTTATTAGAATAATAATACTGTAATTTAATTATATCTTTTTTTTTGTAACTGTGTGTCTTTTTAACAATAGTTCATCTTTTGTTTTGCAATCTTTATAGTGCAATAAGCAGAAACGCTGTCTTAGTTGTACCACTACTTTGTGAGCGAGAACTCCTGCAACCACGTAATAACTGATCAATTTACCCCCCTTCGCAGGGAAGGCGGTTAAAAATAAAATAAATAAATATATATATATATCTATATATATATATATATATATAGATATAGATATATATATATATATATATATATATATATATATATATATATATATATATATATTAAAAGCCTTAATTATGAAAGGGAAATTTCAAGGTAGCGCTTGTAGCAGTGGATTTAATATTAGGCATGGCAATGAAACGGTTAAATGTGGAATGCCTGTATGTAAGAGCGATATCTGTTCCCAGGAGTGTGATTTGTGCAATGATCCTTTACTTTTGGGAAGTAAGTTGACAGGCAGTAATAAGACTCCAATGACCTTTTACTTCATCAACAATGATGAGTTATAGGTGACGATATTTTTTTTATGGAGCAATATCCTAGTCCTTCATAGGAGTTTGTACACACAGAGCCAGGGCTGCACAATTGTTGTCAACTTTACTTTATTTGAATAAAAGTGTTAGTGGGGCCTGGAAACTTTATTTCCAGGCTGTGTCTACGAAGAAATGTCACATTGATCCATTAAAACTGATCACAACCTGAAAAATCTAGATTTCTCCAGGACCAATGAGGCTACTAGAACGTACTATATTAATCATGAATGTCTGCTAGAAACAAAAGAAAAAGAAATATCTAAAAATGAATGTAGCTCCTCTCCGCCCTGAAAACCGTTGTCGTTCCATTTATAATGAAGCCACCTCCACGGTGGTCTTTTGGCAGCAAATCTGTGGCATTTCTGATGGTGTGGAGAGAGGCTGAATAAAAGGCAAAAAGGCTTTAGTTAGTTAGTGTGTGTGTGTGTGTGTCTATTTTTCCTTTCACAACTATGGCAATGTGTTAGACGTTAATGCTTATTTTAACCTTTGCCCTGGCAGTGCAGAGGTTAAATTGGTGAAACGTGACAACCATTACCTTTTGTGTCTTGTTATCCTCCCGCGCCATCCACAAAACTATATCGCATGCGATAATTGACTTGCAGAAGCATTCAGTGTTTTGGGCATAGATTCCTCGCCTCAAAATGAACGTGCTGCATGTTGGAGATTTTGAATTTTTCCGCTTAAGTTGGCGAAATCCTTACAAATGCGCTATTTTTATTTGTGAACGTTGTCAAAAATGGCAAGCTTTACAAAACTATTCCTCCAAGCATTAAAAGACAATGTGTAAGGTCGGCTGGCCCTTTATACACCATTTTGCTGCAGTTTTTTTTTGCTGCAAAATTCTAGAGAAATCCTGGTGATATTTGGCAAAATTGGTGAAACGCTGGTAAAACTTTTGCTTACCAATTTTGAAGCCGTTCCCTCGACTTTACTGTACATCATAACAATACATAGAGGCTGTCCCTCAATCAGGGTTTTTTTTTTTAATCCCACAACTTTCTTGAACTGAAATGACATTCATGTCCTAGTTATGTAGGGTGTGTTTCCAACACTGACATTTAACCATGTGCATTAGTTTTGTCCGTTAAACCTGACTGGACAGAGGTGAACGGGGCTGACTGATTTAAACGCTGTGACAGAAACAAAATGTTCTGTGTCTCCTGAGGTACAAATGCACTAGACTAGTGGTTATTCCATAATGGTCAAGGTGTGTGTGTGTGTGTGTTGGCAAAACACTTGGCTTGCCTGCGTTCAGATAGAGATTAGGCACTCTGGTCTTTATAGAAAAAAAAAAGTTTATTACAACTAAATCGAGCTTTAGGTTCCAACAAGAACCTTTTTCAAGACTTCTTGCACAAACCAAAATGACGACGGCATATACGTACTCTATATTTATACGTATATATACAGTATACATATACCCACAGAATATGAAATGGAGGTGCAGGATTGCTTTGAGATTGCTAGAACATTTGAGAGGACTTTTTGAGCCTGTGTTTTACTCTCCCTGCTTCCAGAAAATACAGCTGTCATTGTAAACACTCCCTACCTGTCTCAGACACACATGCGGTCTTTAGTCTGTATATTGCTTGCCACCTTCGCTGCCGGAGAATCTTACAGTGGTATTGTCCTTTTCCAGCTATTCTGGTACTTAAAGGGTGCTTTAAGCATGAGAAATTCGTGGTTTAAATATTGGGATATCTGTGTAACAGAGAGGGGACTAATAATATGGATGGAAATAATAACCTACCAGTGATATCCTAGAAGCCCGTAATAAAAGGGGAATTGGTTGTTTGTGTGTTATACATTCTATCACTCTTGATTTTGCTGCTACACTTGTTTTTACAAAGGCAGATCATTACTGCATGCCGCTGAGCAAGTGTTAACAAGATGTTTCCCCTAGTCCAGGGGCGGCCAACTCCAGTCCTCAGGGGCCACCAACAGATCAGTTTTTCAGGATATCCCTACTTCAGCACAGGTGGCTCAGTCGAAGACTGCACCACCTGGGCTGAAGCTGGGATATCCTGAAAACCTTGCCTGTTGGTGGCCCGTGAGGACTGGAGTTGGTCACTCCTGCCCTAGTCCATCTGAGCCTAACATGAAGTCTGTTATTTGAATAGATTAATTGCTGTATGTGAAACAGGTCTCACTCCATTATTTGGTTTAAACCCCTTATATAATCAGCTCACATCCCATTATATGTACAATAACGCTGGTTAGGTGATACAACCTTCATGTAGTGTGCTAGCTGACGATTCTTAGTACTAAGTAACAGTAATGGTTTTACAATTGTATGCATATTTTAACAAAGTTTGTTCCGTTGAGATGCTTGTAACAAAACTCCTGTGAAATGCTGTTGAATAATTGCACATAATCACCAAATGCTCTCATGAGGCCCTCCAAGCGGCACTTACAAAACAAAGAAATCTTTTATTTTTTATTATTAATATATGTAGCCTTTGATTACCTTTTATTGAAAACGAATTGCCTAAGTTTCCGATCAATTTAGTTCTCCGGTGATCTATTAGTTCTCAATTCGTTCTCCTGTGATCAGCAAAGATCCTGCATCCCTGGGTTCACTAAATGGCTGCCTTTCAGTTCAATCAATCCTTCAGTCAGTGCAACTCAGCAGCTACAATGTACATCTGAATATTACTAGGGTAACATCTATTGCTACAGTTTGCAGCTCAACCGGCTGGGAATAATGGCAACAAATAATCACAAACAGGAAAGTGTTGCAAAGATCACTGCTGGGGAGGTGGCTAAACCTGCTACAGAAAGCAAAAGATGCTCAATTTATAAAAAAATTCATTTTTTTTTTAAATGCAGCAAGTATTATTTAATACTACAGAACTGATTTATTAAACAAACAAGCACATGTAGGTTATTCATTGATTGCCTCTTTAAAGGAGTAGATCCTCTGCACCCCACTTTTGTTTATATGTATAAGAATCAGGGTACCCAGAGCTGAAATGCCCTACGTTTTAGGTTTAGTTACGGGGACCCTCTGGTTCCTGGGTTACATACCTGGAAAGGTGCTGACGGTACCATCGCAGGGGGAGCAAAATGGCGGTTTAAACCTCCCGGGGTTATATGGGCCAATAGGAGGATGCAGGGGATTTAAATATGTGGCAGTATCTCTAGAAGCAGGGGGTTCCCAGGGTGGAAATTAGCACAGTTCAGCTACCGGGACCCCCCTGCTTCCCACTCATTTAAAAAGAAAAAAGGGGGTCCGGGTGTGAAATGCTGCATTATATATTGCTGTAACACTCTTAAACGTGATAACCAGAACATTACATTTCCATAACACATTAGAGTATACATTTGGATTGCTGTAGGAGTGGCCAACTCCTGTCCTCAACGGCTACCAACAGGTCAGGTTTTAAGTATATATATCCCTGCTTCAGCACAGGTGGCTTCGTCTGATTGAGCTACCTGTTCTGAAGCAGAATATTCCTAGTACCTGGTCTGTTTGGGGGCTGGGGCTCCAGGACTGGAGTTGGCCACTCCTGTGTAGGAAATAAAAGTAAAGGTTAGAATCACTGTAAATAACCTTACAACGGCGTGTGAAAGGGCTAATACAGACGTATGCATTTTGGAATACAGACTGATCAACAAAACTGAAGTTCTAAGATGTTCTGATACAGTATGTTGTAAGTTAACACCGCAAAACATATGTGCAGAAGGGAATAGCTGCTTTAGATATTGGCTCTCGTATGTAAGGGGAAAATGTAGTTTGTGGACAGTAACCTTGACTGTTCAAAGGAAGGTCACAGATGAGCGGTAACAGACAGGCAGGTCAACGTATGTGAGCAAGTGTACAAGCACAGTGGTCTAGTAGGTGTATTGGTCCTGGAGGCAGATTCATCATAGGTTGTGACACCTTTATAAAGGTACTAGTCCCACTGTATTTTTTTTTTTTAAGATTTCTTCAGCACACAAAACCTGTGTCTGAATTCACCTCTAGTTCTGTGCACTGTTTTGGAACTTGCGTGTTATTCCTAAAACGTGAGCCTAAAACTTTGGTGCGTCGCTGGCCTTCAAAAGAGCCTTATTTGAGAAGCTTAAGGATACTTACAGTTGTTCTGATCAGGTCCTTTGTAGTGTGCATGGAAAACAGCTCTGTGCTGAGGTGGAGACCGTGAGAATAGACAGCAGAGGTTGCCATCTCGACACCCCGCGTCAGACGTTGGGTCTTTTTATATAAAAGTGATATAAGCTAGGAAAATAATAAGCCTGTGTATCCAAGGGCATCACATTTAGCGCCCTACACTGTACCTTAATTTCTTTTGGGAGAATAGACCTGTGAAATGAAGAACAGATCTGTAGTCATTACATCTACGAAGGACTCTCTTGTTGATCCATTAAAAGGTATCCCAACCTACGATGAATCTAGGCGGATATATAAGGAAGGTCTAGGGAATGTTATATTGGTTGTCCGTAAAACGTGACCTGTGTATTGCTGGAGGTGAGTAATTCTCTGCATCCCTAGCAGTACAGGATTTAACAGATGTATGTTTCTTTTACCCTGTTACTGGGTTGGGTTAAAGAGCAAGTTTTATTTTTATAAGGTGTATATTATAGGTCTTAGTGGCAACCCAGAGTGCTGTACAAAATAATCCATAATGCATCATACTCTATTTTTAACTGAAGTGTTATAGTTGTAAAAATGTTTAAGAAAAAAAAAATATATATATATATATTGTGATTATTTAACCCCTTTTGCTGCCGGGGGTTCCGTAGGGGTTAGAAAATGGGATTATTATCTCATGCACACAGTAGGGCATTATCGAATAAGTTGGACACACCGTAAGATTTCTCCTGATTTTAAAATATCAATGAAGCATTAAAGCCAGGACCTAAAACGTCATTCTTACAGTGAAATGCTTATTAAATACTTTGACTGACAGACGAGCATTTTGCGTGTCCATCGCATACTCTTTGCATCGAAAGTGCAGTCTTCTCAATTTTTATCAACTGACTCCACTGGTATCAAACTGTCCACCATCCCTATAAAATGCTGCATGGTGTCCAAATGCCAGGCGGTTTCCTTTTTTTTTCTCTCTCTTTTGCCAAGTGCCCACAAATGAGGATTTGGTGCAAGTATCAAATTGTATTGAGGAAAAGTTGTCTAACAAAAACTGCTCCATCTCCCAGCGAGTTCTATTAATAGATGTACATGTATTTTAAGAAACAGTCTTCAGAAAAAGTGCCTTTTATAAAAGCCTGGGCTGTAGAAATTTATATTTTTTCCGATCCCATGTGGAGCAAAGGAGAGCGTGTGTTTGTGTATGTATGTGTGTATGTATGTATAGATATAGATATCGGCACTGGGCAAAAGAATATATTTTTAAGTGTTTATTGTTCCATATAACGCTGAATAGCCCAACGTTCCAGTCCCCAAAGGGACCTTTTTCAGGGGTCTGAAAAGTCGGGCTATCCAGTGTTATATAGAGCAGTAAACACTTCAAAATACAGTATGTCCAACTGACAACAAAGGAGTTTAAAAGTGGCGCAGATTAACTATTCTTAGCTACACTTTAAGTAAACTGGTAGCCCAGAAAGGGCTTTAAGGCACGATGAGGTTGAGTATTTTTTTTGTAAACTAGAGACTGTGTAAACTCTGCATGATGTTTGAGGGGCTGGAGTTGACTCTGCATCGTGGGTGAGCGGCCGTGTTTACTTGTGGCATGCAAGATGACCAAACCAAGTGAGATGACCCAACAAATGGGAGCTTCATGCTGTACCCCTGTGGGAATACACAAAGTGTATATGCTGCAGCTCACAGGAAATCTCTGGGCTGAGAAAGGGGTTTATGAAAATGTTGTACATTGTTGTTTTTATTAAAGTTGCATTGTGACACTTCTATACACACACACACACACACACACACACACACACACACACACACACACACACACACACACACACACACACACACACACACACACATACACACACACACCAGCTGATGTACCAACATTGTATAAACATTCCATCATAAAAAGAGGATGTATTGCAATGATGAATGAGTGAACAGGGTAATTTAAAGATGGCTGCTCCACGCCAGTGCTAAACAATTCTGCTGCAAAATTGGCCTGGATATATTAAATGCTCCCCATGAGCTGCTCATGACCAAGCACTTTTGTGTCTTCAAAACACAAGTGGCTGCTCCTGCTTTAGACATGTGAATACAACACATGATCATGCATGCTAGTAGCGTGATGGTCTCTGGGAGGCACAGTAAATGGCTTGAGTGTATTTTGTAGAACAATATAATGGGCATTATGAATTTTATTTTTTTACCACCATTCTCATGCTGCAAACGAGAGTGGAGGAATGGATGCATAATGTGGAATTAACTGTGCTATTGGCGTCTGTTCCGAGGTTTGTATGCATATCCGTGCTGATTACACAACCGACATTGTCAGTTTCTGTTTTCATGTAAATTAAAGAAATATTATATATATATATATATATATACATATATACACACACACACACACACACACACCACTCTTCTGCTGGAGGGGCAATCAACACATTGCTTTGACAGCAATGGGATTAAAAAGGCGGAGGCTCAAATATTTGCTCCCATTGCCTTGTAAGTACAGTATGTCTGCACCCGTCACATACCCATCTCCTTTTGTAATGTATTTAACCACTTAGCTGCTGAAATAGCTAGCAGAGATTGGAATAACTGGACTTGTCCACTGCGGCTTTAAAATGAGTTGCACGTTAATTAGAATGGAATGCTTTGGTATTTACTGGTATCTCCTTCAGAACAAGGGTTCTCAAGCTCCTACGTATCTAGGACTGCTTGTGCTGTGGTTCACCATCCATAATTACATCTGTCTATCCGTTAGTAAGTAAAAAGGCTGCACATGAAAACCATCCTTAACTTAGATTAGTTTGGTGCCGATTCCCCATTGAAAGGCTTCGGATTGCAGGAGTAAGTTGCAGGAAAGGAATTTTGCTTTCGGCAAACTACGGTAGTGGTTTTTTCCATTGATGAGCATTGCTGAACTAAATGTTTGCTTCAGCCATGAGGTGCCTCAATAACAACACACAAATATCCGACCTAATAGGTTAAAAATCATCCACCGTTTTAATCACATCTCCTTTAATACTTACATGACTTATTTAGATGAGTGCAGACACAACTAGCATGTCAATGACGTGTTCCAGGAGTGAAACATCACTTCCCTGGTGGATGTCTTGCATGGATGTGTTCACATTTGAAGCTTGAAGAATAACTCGGAAGAGCCTTGATACGCAGTGCTAGCAAACTTTGAGAACCGCTTTTTTGGAAGCATCTCTTCCCTGCAGAGCTCTTGAGGCCGGATGGCTATGGAAACATTCTTCATACTGCCTGTCTTCTGTCTTGTTACCTTGGAAGTCAACAAATACTCCCCCCACCCCAGGCTTAGCTGCATGAGCAGGTTTTATTATGCATGGGTTTATACATAGGATATTAGTGGCATTATTACCTTTCCTCTGCTTACAAGTTGTAACTTCTGTCCTCTCCTTTCTGTATGGAGTGCAATTCTTTCCTGTGTTTATTTTTTTATTTAATCTCTAGATTCTCCTTTTCCCCTGGCAAACAATGCAATAATATGGCACTTTCAGCGTGGAAGGAGCCTGCGAGGCAAATGGCATTCAGCTCGTGACGAATAGGTACTAAAGTAATACACGTTTTATAGTGGTATTAAAATAGTAATTTTTAAGTGTCTTAAAGGCGCAGTCTCCCCTAGGGCCAAAATCCTGTGAAATGGATCATACTTTTAATGGCGATGTGTTATAAATACATGCGCATGCATCCTGCGCTATAGCAAGGAAACCGGCACACCAGCCATGTACCCTGTGCCTCGCACACTGCATTGTTATGGAGAAGATAACCAGAGAAGTATTTCAGCGCTGCATATGGCTCTTCCTCTCTCATTACCGGGATTGCCTGCAAAGTGTGCTGCTATTGCCTGGCTAGTATTTCTATCATTGGTGCTATAAAAAAGAATTGTACTTAAAACCTCACAACGGGGGCACTTTATCCAACCTGAGATTCTCCAGCCTCCTCTTGGCTGCCTGAGAGTTGCAGAGCAATGTGTTGATAGGGGGAAGGGGCTAAATAATCTTGCATTGAAAGGGTTGAAGGTGCTTGGAGGGAGTCGGTTAATATCGCTATTTTTTTTTCTTGCATTGTATGGGTTGTATTAAAAAAAAAAAAAAAGTGTATATATATATCTTGGTATTATATCATTTCTGGACATTGTACCTTAATTAACATTTAATATGTTTACTTAGTATTGTATCAAAAGTTGCTGCTTAGGTGTTGCTCCCATTATCCTTTGCAGCAATGCGCAATTGTAATGTTTACTGTAGTCATGGTGCTGGCGGCTGTCCTTGGGAGCACGCATCTAGTACAGAAAAGGTGCTCCTATATATTTTTTATACAAAAGCTGCCTTATCTACAAGCGTACATATACACGTAGCCCACCTACATCAAGAAATGATCACCACACCGTTAGCATGAACTTCTGTTTTGTCCCCCACACTGCTGCTTTAACTGTTGCAATAATGTCAGTGTAGTAACCCCTTTTAGATCCATGAGGACATTGCATTGTCCACTGGTTTTCAAACAATTCCATTATAACTCCTTACTTCTGATTTTGCATTGGAATCCTCATGTTATCATAGTCTTTGTGTAATATCCTATTTTTTTTTCATTGAAGGAAACAATGTTGGTTTGTAGTCTCTTTTGCCTCTGTACCAACTGACCCATGAAAATGAGGTTGTAGTGGGGTGTAAATTTCAACGCTGCAGTCCCACCTAGGACTAAATGAACTTATGACAGTGACAT
This sequence comes from Ascaphus truei, assembly GCF_040206685.1. Lineage (NCBI taxonomy): Eukaryota > Metazoa > Chordata > Amphibia > Anura > Ascaphidae > Ascaphus > Ascaphus truei. The sequence goes on along the minus strand of NC_134488.1, from coordinate 62,632,929 downwards.
GTTTACTAGGTTTAATTAGATGATTTGCACCTTTTTAAAAACAGTTTACGGTCTCTGCTAACCTGATGCTTTGAAAGATTTACAGTCTTGATATATATTTTTTGTTATAACACTCCTTCCATCTCCTTGAACGATTCATGACGCATCATTAATAAAACCGGTATTTTGTGGAATAATAAGTGACTTATAAGACAGACTGTGTGCCCATACACGAGAAAACCTTTCCTTTTTAAGGAAGCCAGTTTACAATTTAGCTTTGTCTGTGAGACTTCGCCTGTAGAAACACAGAATGTGGAAGCATTATAGAATTTACCCATATGTTTTGAAACGAACACAGAGTTCAGTCTGTCATATGTCTTGTGGCACGAACAGTGGATACTGGCGCTGACAACAATGGCATTGTTTGACACTGGTTTGAAGCACAATCGCAGCACTGCCACATAAGGAGGGAGATGGGACCTCCACATCTGTTTTGATTGCTGTTAAAATGTTCGCTCTCATTTCCAGAATCGTGAACTTCCGTCTCTGGCAGGGTAATTACTAAACATTCCCCAAATCAGCGCTGCCGTGAGTAGCTACATGTTGCCTTACTATACAGCCTGACACAGCTGTTCTCTAGAATGCTTTAATCCAAGATGGCAATGCGGCACCCTGAGACTGTCACCTAAACTGTTTGGGGCCTATGTACTAAGATCATGTTTTAATTTTTATTCCACATCAAAATGGTAGTGCTAAAAAGTAATACAAGACTTCATATTATGTGTGTGGGATGTGTGAAGCTCGTTCTGTGACTTCTTACATGGCGCATAGTTTGTTTGACATGAATTTTGAAGCTTCATGTCATGTTGAATACATGACACAAGATACAACTTAAATTAAACCAGAATTATGTGTATTTTTTTTTATTTATTGGTAACAAGTGTTAAAGTATAAATTATTAGTGTAATATTATTTATGATAGTCATACTGTGAAAATAATACATTCTGTTAACCTATATAATGAAACATCCGTGCTGTCAAATGTACATTTTAGTTGATACAGAGCAACCTGATTCTGCACTAACAATATAAGCAGACTTTAGGGTTTACACCAGGTTCAACTATGCGGATGATTTTGACATACATTCGACTTTTTTTGGGGTGGGGGGAGAGGGTGCAGGTACAATTAAAAAAATGTTTTAGTTCATACTATTCACAGCTGTGCGACAAGCGCAGTTCATTTCTGTGCGACAAGCGCAGTTCATTTCTGTGCGCCAAAATATTTGACTGAAACCATTTTTGACAAGGTGCACATCAAGAAGAAAATAAGTGCACCCAAGCAGAATTGAATTATAAATTTCCGTGCGTCAATTTTACGCCGAAAATGCAATTTGCAACACTTTGTACATAGGCCTCATTGTGTCTAAACTTCTTCCCAGGGCTGGAATAATTAGTCTCCTAACTCCCCCTCATTTCCACATATCCTGTCATTGTGGAGGAGGTATTGTAGGGTACCACTAATCCCTCTGGCTGTAAATACTAATACAGAGTTATTTTAAATAGGGATCACTTAACCTCTCTGGTATTATTATTATTTTAATAAAAGGTCATTGGAATCTGCCATTTTTTCTAAAGGGGTCTGGAAGTCCGTAATGGGGCTTGTGCCAGGCAGTTGGAACATTTGTATTTAAACACCAACATGCTGCTAGATTTTTCTTATGTCCTTTTTCGTTCACCATTCAAGCACTGGGATGGTCTGTGATGCAAAGCAGACTAGTCCAGTTTGTTTGGCATTAGATGTGTATGCATATTTGTAATCTAGAGAGAAATACTAGGGGGGGCATTGTTTAACATAATAAATAGAACATCATGGGGGCCATTCACTGTGTGTTGGTGCGGATTGGGCATGAACGCACGGAATCGACCATTGATTTGTATGGGAGTTTGCGTGCGTTCTTGCCTGATCAAGCACACTTTTGTGAAGAAGGTTGTATTTGTTCCCGTGCCTCGCAGTTGCAAACCTCGTTGCCAAATTATCCAGACCTAATCCAGATCTTTTGTTTCTATGGCGCCAACATGTTCCGCGGGGCAGTACATTGAGTGACTCGCACAATAATAAAATGATTGTGATGCCTATAATGAAGCCCCCAAGTTGCGTCAACCGCCAAAACAAAAGCATCCTATTGAACCCCTTCACTGCCCATAAAGGTCAGATGCAGTGGCAGAGAAGAGGGTTAAATATTGTTTTTGGCCTGTGTATTTGATATTGTGAGTCCCTCAAGAGCCAAAACCACTAATTTGCAGTCTTTGGATGTTGACATCTAGGCAAGTCTCACATCATTGTAATTAACCCTTTTGCAGCCAGAGGGCAGCATAAATATTTAGGTCTGTAGTACTCAACCCCACCGCCATTACAACCTACAACGTACACACTACACACACAGCCCTTACTTTCCTTCCCACACACACCTCAAACATATCAGCTGCTCAGTGGGAACGTCCTGCACTGCTTGGAGATGAAGAGGCTCCTCTCTCTTTCTGTGCCGGGCAGAGAGAGGAGAGCCGGATGGCAGCCTATACGTCTCCAGACAGCGCAGGACATGGCTCACTGACCAGTGAGGTGAGTTCCCCCCCCCCCCCCCTGGGGTTGCGGCGCTTTTGTTGAGAAACACTGGTTCAGGTTGTCAAAAGAAGGCTGAGAATATATTGTGCTGTGCAGTGATGATATGCATGGGATCTTTCCAAAACCCACGCTTTGTCGGTATGAAATCCCAGAACTAATTAATTGGCCCCTATAGGTGCTTCCATCTAACCTGAAAGATTTCTCATGGAACAACCACCAATTATGTGATTTCAACATATTGCTGGCTCAAGATAAAAAATAGAAAAGTAGGCTTTTGCATTTATCTTTACGTGCATTGTCATTGTGATGGCACTTACTTTAAATGCAACTGTACCATTTAGTATAATTGGGCATTTGATTTCAGTTTCAAACTTGTTGAGATACAAGTGAGCACTTCAACGGTATGTGATCTTTTTATTTGGAATGACCGAATATGGATATATATATATATATATATATTATAAACAAAATCTGTCACCTAATACCCAAGCATTTACTTTTGTATCTGTTGTAATGAACTCCGCAATTGGATCATATACAGATGTAGCCAACGTTCTCGCAACGCGCTGTGAGCTGCAGCGGGACATATACATCGTGCTGTGAGCTGCAGCGGGACATACACATCGCTCTGTGAGCTGCAGCGGGACATACACAACGCGCAGCTGGAGAAGCCACCATTGTATTGAATCTGCTGTGTGCAAGAAGGGCCGAAGCCATCACTATTTCTCCCGAAGGAGCACGCCGTGCATTGCAATATCGTTGGCTACATCTGTAAAAAGGAGTTCCTCATAGGATTTCCAGGATGAAGAATCGCTCCTTCATTGTAACAGTTAGAGACCAGTCCATAGTAAAACTGTTAAACATGTAAGCTGTTTATTTCTCACTTTGTTTTAGTTTTGCTGTAAGCTAGCGCACTTTCAATTCCACATGCCCATTAACCACTCCACAGCTGGACAGCCCAGCAACACGTTAAATCAGTAGTCCGTGTTTGAAAGGTAGGAGGGGAATCTCCCACTGAGACTAAACGCACTGCACTTCTCAATGATACTGAGTATGACCGTATGCTTTTACTGTAGGAAAACAACTTCTGTGGACCTTTTTGCATAGTGATATGTTTAGAAAGGCTAACAATTTTTTTTTTTAAAGTACACAGTACTGTCTGATTGCTGCTTTGACCCCTTTGCTGCCAGAAGTATCTGTAAAGCATTTGCGCTGCAGTCCCTCTGGCAGTGGGAGGGGGTTAACATACCTTAAAATGCTAAAGAAAACAACCAAACCATGGTACATTTTATAACTCCCCATCTCTGGAGCTGTTAACCGTTTTAATTCCTGTCTGTATGTGTAATATAGTTTTATAGCTGCTGTACTAGAAGAGATCTCGCGCTGTTAAGTTAATACAGTATGACAGACCTCCTGAGCCAAAACTGTCACCGATTCGCAGGGACAGTCCCCACTCCTTACATTGTCACTCTGCCATTCTGCCTACTGGAACCATCTCCCGGTTTTTTTTTGTTTGTTTTTAAATGTTTTCATTTTTTTTTTGTATTTTTGTTGTTTCTTTGCTCTTATTTTTGTTGTTACTTGGGTTCTTAATGTCGCTTGCATCAGTTTGAAGTGTAACTTTCACCAATTCCTGCAATAAAAAAAACTAAAAAAAAAAATTATGAACTCCAGATGTGTTTTGAGTTTATTTGTGTGTAACCTTGTACCTGGTGCCGTCTGTCACATCAGACTGGGCTTTAACCCCATCACAGCCAGAGGGGACTGCAATGCTTTAAAACGTAATGACGTAGCTTCTAACAGTAAAAGGGTTGGGGGAAAAAATGTATGGAGGGGGTTGGTGTGTGTGTATGTCTGTGTTGTGGCAGGATGACTGTGGTTAGTGAGGAGGCAACACAGTTCTTCTAGTGAAATAATATGCTGGTGGTTTTATTTGTCCATAAACATAATAAACAATGGGTGCTCTGTCCCTTTAAGTGAAACAAAAACAAAAAAACAAAAACCTATCCCAGTTAGGGAAGCTAACTAAACAAGGTTAAGCCTATTTACACGGCTGGTTAGCTAAACTTGACCAGACCAACAATATTTGGTAATACCATTTGGCTCCTTACCTGGGAGCTTTATTCCATTTGGGACAGCGTCAGTGCTGTCAGTCCTGTCAGTCCTGTCAGTCCTGTCAGTCCTGTCAGTCCTGTCAGTCCTGTCAGTCCTGTCAGTCCTTCCTCTCTGTGTCTGAGAGACTGCTGACCCAGAGGCATTTCCTCTTCCCCTTTTTAAAGCAGGTGAGCTCACTTAATTAGAATCACCTGTGGACTACCTAACCAGTGGAGTTAACTCATTGCATACTGGAAAGCAGGCACAATGCAACCTCATACTAACATATACAGAGACTATGACTCTGTCACAGTGTATATATCAAAACAAGAGGAAGCGCATCTTAAATAAAGGCTACATTGGCGAGTGCACGCATCCATATAGAAATAAACAAATACTCCACCAGCATCTGAAGAAGAGGAATGGAGACACCACAATAGGTACGTAATACGTGTTTAGTACATCTCAAAAAAGTTCCAATGTTTAGGAGCCAGCATAGGGCCCCTTCATCAGGGAGGTAAATGAACACAACCAGACATAGAAATATTGCACAGACCGGAAGAACTGCAGGCTTAAAAGCGTATGGCCATAGAGGTAATGTGCGTCCCCACTGCTTGCTAGGCAAAACCTATATATTGGCAGAATAAAGGAGGGAAGTATTGCACGTACGAAAATTATGTAGTTTAAAAACATATAACAATATCACTGACTATCCACCTGTCATCCCAAAGCATTGTCTGGCATCTGATCAGCTGAAAGCATCCAAGGCCGCAGGCATCATGGGTAGCAGGAATAAACTCCGTACTACAATTTAGTTTAAGCCTGGTGAATTGTCCTACAGGGATGTTGTCCAACCAGACTTTATTATTATGGTTACTACTAGCCATAAGCAGACTACAAGTATTAACATCTTTAAAGTGTGTTTTAGTGATAATTGATCCTTCTGATGATCCTAATAAGTTAAAATCCAGATAATATAGATAATGTTTGACGTGAATACAAAATTATAGTCATTGGTGTTAATATACTTCAGGAGACGTTGGTATGCAGGCTTATGACGCCTTTGGCCAAAGGGTTAACTAAATAACCAAGTATTTAATATTATTATTGAAGTATTTTACTTTATACTTTTCATCATATATGTTTTGTCAATTGGATGTAGCATTGGGCACCCCCTGTCTCTTCTATACCATTGCCACGCTCAGTAGCTCTCTGGTTGACATAAATATATATTCATCATGTGGTGGGTGTGGGAGTTTGAGCGTGCTGGGAATGTGTGTTAATCAATGTCTGACTGGTAGCAGTCAATTGGAGGCTGTGGCACCTCCCCCCAGAGCTCACTCCTCCTTCACCCTTTTTAACTTGGGAGGTCATTCCACTTGCTGCAGGAACAGGACCTATAATGGTTCTTCCCCTCTTACAGAGGTAAATGAAGGGTTCTGCATAGTCCCTGGTTTCCTGTGTGTAGCTGTGCTGGAGCCTGCTTCTCTTCCATTCAGAGCTCCCAGGCAATTGCTGAAGAATCAGGTTGTATTCTTTCTTTTTTGGTATACTTTGGTGTGGATCTGTGGGGGAGTATATTGTGAGTATACAGTGGTTTTTGTGGAGGGTTTGGGTGTTTTTTTCAGGTTTAAAAACCGTTTTTTGTTTTCACCCAGAGGCTGCTGTATTTTAACCCAGCAAAGCCGCACTTAAGCTGGCTGGAACTGCAGTCTCAACCCCTCTCACCTCCCCCCCCCCCCACCTCTAGTTGTTTTTTACTTCCAGTTTTCACTTTAATTTAAGCCTGATTTCTTTCTTTTTCATTTGCAATTGGGAGCTCTGTGTCTTACTTAAAGACCTTCTTTTTGTGGTGTGGTTTCTTGTAAGAGAGAGAGTTAAATAATTAAGGGGAGAAAGAGAAGATTACAGCAGGTTTTAAAAGCTGTTTTCTTTCCCTCCCTGTGCAGAGAGATAGTTAATTGGTTCTTAAAGGGACAATTACCTCTCTGCATCTCTCTCCCTAAGCACTATTTCATCCCCTTACTTAGAGGCTTATTTCATCATGCCTGGGGGGAATAGGACTAGTGCGGCAACAGGGGCCACACCTGGACACCGAACTCCAAAAACTGGGGCCCCTAGGAGCAATAACCACAGCCCTAGGCCTGGTACTTCCAGTGCCCTGGCTACACCTCCCCCAGTTCCTGTTGTCAGTTTAACCCCTGCAGTCCCAGTTCCAATTTGGGCGCAGGTGGCAGCTGCAGGCGTTGACCCCAGTAATAACAATGCTGGGGCCACGCCCTGTCTGAGCAGGAAGCTTGGGGTGAGGTGCCCAATGTCACCTGGCCTTAGCATGGAGATTTATGTTAGGGCTGTGGCAGACGTTGTGGGTCCCTCAGCTGTGGTGGCGGCCAGCAAGATGTACGGGAGAGGAATTTTCTTCCTCCGTACGCTGGCTGCCACGCACACCCTGGTGCAGAAAGGCATCAGTGTAGGAGGGACCTACATCCCCGTAGAACCCATGGAGGGGTTAGGCACTAAGATTATTCTCTCCAATGTGCCCCCCTTCATCCCAGATAGCCTCATGCGGCTGCACTTGCAAGTCCTGGGAGACATTAAGTCTCCCATAACAAAAATTCCACTGGGCTGCAGGGATAGAGCGCTGAGGCACGTGCTCTCATTTAGGCGGCAGGTACAAGTGCTGCTGCCGGGGAGCACAGAATCTGTGGAGGGTTCTTTTAGGGTGCCCTACGAGGGCATAATGTACACAGTGTTCTATGGCACGGAGGGGATTAGATGTTATCTGTGCAAGGAGCTGGGGCACACTCGTAGGGGTTGCCCCAAAGGGAACAGAGGACCTATCCCAACTCCTACACCCACCCCTCCCTCTGCCAAGACACCCCGTACCGCTGTGCCCACCACAGCAGGGCCCTCAGGGGCCCAGGTCCCTCCAGGGACCACAAGAGATGTCGCTGTCCCATCTGGAACAGTGACTTCTGCACCTCTCCCTGGAGAGCGGAGAGAAGGAGAGGGGGTCGCCCTGGAGCGACCACCCTCTGTTATCACTGTCTTCCCCCCGAGGGGAAATACCCTGTGCCGCTGCGCCCACCGCGGCGGAGCCCTTGAGGGCCCAGCCCTCCCCTGGGACCACAGCAGATGTCGCTGCCCCATCTCGGGCGGTGACATCTACACCTCTCCCCCAAAGAAAGAGGGAGAAAGGAAAGCCCTTGAGGGCCCAGGCCCCCCCTGGGACCACAGAAGATGCCACTGGCCCATCTCAAACAGTGACATCTGAACCTCTCCCCAAAGAACAGAGGGAGAAGGAAAAGACCTCAAGGGCCCAGGTCCCCCCTGGGATCACAGAAGATGTCACTGCCTCAACTCAAACAGTGACATCTGAACCTCTCACCCCTACAAAGAGGGAGAAAGGAAAAGTCACCCCACAACAGTCACCCTCTGTTGTCACTGTCCCCCCCCCAAGAACACCTTACCCCCAATTTAAGCACCGTACAGAGTTTGGGGGAGCAGGAGGAAACTCCTGTTATGGAGGTAGCGGCACTCTCTCCTGGGGAATCAATCCCCAGAAAGAGCAAATTTAAAACAAATAAGAGGGTGATTGAGGAGGTAGAGGAGGGTGAACCATATTACGTTTACCCTCTGAAGTCTCTGAAGCGGAACGTAACATCAGTTCCACAAAAGGTGGTCCTGTCCGGCCCACTGGTTACGATTAGCCAGTGTAAACCGGATCCTACACACGTACAGCCCCCCCCCCTCGAATTTCTGGAGGGAATACAACTGAAGGTACCCGGCGTCTTTGGGGTGGAAGGCCAAAATGCTCAGCAGCATGAGGCCTTGCCCATAGATATAGACGTTGGGGTGCCTCTCAACGCCCCTCCTGGTTGGAGAGCATCCCCAGGAGAATTGTGCTTCGGTGAATTTGCCTTGCCGAATGCACCTATCTTTGGAGCCAGCCAAGATCCCCCTCCGGCTGTACCGCCTTCGAGTGTCGCACCTGAGGCGGAGTCAGGTTTTGCGTCACCAGAAGTAGGGGATGGGCTAGGGCTGACCCCCATGGTTGAGGATGGAGAGGGGGAGGCAGGTGTAGGTAGGGATGCTTTAGTGAGCACTTCGGATTTCAACTGGAGGCTATCTGACGTGAGCCCTCTTAGTGGGGAGTTTTGGTCTTTGTCAAAGATGACTGCCAGGCTAGACTCTCTCCTTGGGGTGCCTACAGAAGAGTGCCCTCCCGTGATTGAGGCGGATGCCCCTAACATTCCGTTTACTTACACGGCGATAGAGGAGACCAGGAGGGTAATGGGTACCTTTTTTGTTCAAAAGGTCACTCCAGAAACCGCTGCCTCTGCCATGCCGCCACCAGATACCCCTGAACATCCTACCCCGGGGTTGGAAGTGGAGGATTTAGTGGACCCCCTCGTGGAAACACCGAAGGGGGAACCCACTCTAGGACTGAGAGAGACCCCCGCAGGGGAGGGTGAGGGTCTTGAGCCTTTCAGTCAAGAGGAGCTTAGGGAGTTGGGGCTCAGTGAGGAGTCTTCTGGCACCGTGGAGTCGGTGGACTCTTTGACCCCTGTTATCCCTGCCCAGGAGCTAGATGCTTTCCTAGAGGATACCCTCCACAAGCATAAAAACTTGAAGGTGAAGTTGGCCCTTGAGAAGTGGAAAGATGCCTCGGTCATTCTCCATTCTCTCGGAGCTTACATCAGGGCCAACCACAAGGCCAAAATCTCCGGGGCTATCCATATTCGTGTCCTGAAGTTTGAAAAAGTGATGCGAGACCACGTAAAGGCTTCTCGGGGTATAGTACCCTGAGCACCTGTGGGGAACCAAAAAACTCCTGATTACCAATGGCGTTAAGCATCGGTACGCTAAATGTTAACGGCTGTAAGGATGGGTTTCGCAGGTTCCAGGTACTCTCCTTTTTGCAGAAGGGGAAGTATTCTGTGAGTTTCCTGCAGGAAACCCATACCACTCCAGAGGCTGAAGCCAGCTGGCATTTGGAGTGGCGAGGCAGTGTCTTCTTCAGCCATCTCACTTCAACATCTAGTGGGGTGGTGACCCTGTTCTCTGAGTCTTTTCAACCAGAGCTGCTGCTTGCCAAAGCTGTTGTTCCAGGTCGCCTGTTGCATATCAGGGTCCGACACGAGGACTACACGTTTAATTTCCTGAACGTGTATGCTCCTGCCACCGGACCCCTGAGAAGGCAGTTCTTCGTCAGAATGGAAACAAAAGAAAACAGCGCACAACGCCAAATAGTGAAGCAAATTCAACAATATATTATAGAATTAAAAAGGGGGTAATATATCTGCGTACATGAAAAAAGTTGGTAAAAGGCATGTAGTGTGTATCACACTGTTTACCACTCGGCAGCTGTTAGCTGTAGATTCAGGTGCTTGCTTCCCTCTGCTGCTGCAGCTCAGTTGATTCTGGGGCAGGACGTCAGTCTTTTCACTCCCAAGGGGATTTCCCTTCATGCAGCCAGGTTCAGCAGCTGGTACTGGGGCTCGGTGAAATCGCTCCTGCTTCCTGGCCGATATGAAGCTGCTCCTGTACCTCGGCAGGTGTATCCTCTGCACAGAGGTTAAAACGCAGCTTGCTGGGGTGCCCTCAGCGTGCCACGATGCAGCAGTGGTGGATTCAATAGGGAAGTTTGAACAGTCTTACAAAGTCTCTCACAAGTGTCCAAAACAGCACACAGGATGAAATAAAAACAGGACAGGCCAATACATAGACAAAGGCCAATGTAAGCAGATATAAGGCAATAGAATGTTACATCCAACTAGTTTCGTAGAATTAACTACTTCTTCAGGGAATAATTAGGCCATTACCCAGAGGTCTTAAATACCTCACATAGATACCTTATTGGTCAACCAATTAGGGATAGACCAATCATCTATAATAGGTAATGGTCTGCGTGATAGGGAAGATGTGTAGTTTACTTTTAAAACAACAACTTTATTAACAAAAAAAAACAAAACAATACCTATTTAATATAAACTTACATATAGACAAAACCTAGCATAAATAATTAAAAACATGCTGGAATAAAAGAAACACTATTAGTCGATGTTTAATTATCTCACTGTGGGAGTTGTGGTTTAATTTTTTATAAATTTTTTATCACTAAATTGATGGTATAGTCACTGCACTGTATATATTTATACATTTAAACTTTATAGGTAGTTAGGTAGTAGCGCACAGTTTTGTTTTTTGTGTCTTCGTCAGAATGTCTGAATACCTGGAGACAGTCGACGCAGACGAATACGTGGTGCTCGGGGGTGATTTTAACTGTACCCTCGAGGCTCGGAAAGACCGGAATGGTCCGGAGCCACACCCGTGTTCTGCATCGGCCTTGCGGGAGGTCATCACCCGCTACTCCTTGGTAGACGTCTGGCGAGAACAACATCCTGAGGCATCCACTGAGTTCACCCATGTTAGGGTGTTTAGGGGTGAATGGATGTCCTGGTCCCGGATCGACAGGCTGTATATTTCCAGCCACAGCCTGTCACGAGCCCAGTCCAGTGCCATTAGGCTGGCGCCGTTTTCGGACCACAATTGTGCGTCCGTGACGGTGATGCTGCTACCTGCAGCACCCTCGGCCGCATATTGGCACTTCAACAATACGTTGTTGGAGGACAAGGGGTTTGCGACGACGGTCCGAGACTTTTGGATGGCCTGGAGAGGTTGCAGGTCAGACTTTGCCACGTTAGAGCAGTGGTGGGACGTGGGCAAGGTTCATCTGCGCCTCGTGTGTCAGGAGTACACCAGAGGTGCCAGCGGGCGGCGCGATGCTGAGATCGAGGCCCTCAGGGAGGAGGTGCTCGATCTCGAGAAGCGGCTGTCTGTGGCGGGAGACCAATACCTGCAGAGTATGTACGTGGAGAGGAAGTGCGCTCTCCGGGACTTGGAAGATCGGAGAGCTCGGGGGGCGTATGTGCGATCCCGCATCAACTTCCTTCGAGAGATGGATCGCGGGTCGCGCCTCTTCTACGCGCTGGAGAAAAAGAGGCGAAACCGTAGACATATCACATGCCTGTTGGCAGAGGACGGTACCCCTCTGACTGACCCGGAGAGCATCCGGGACAGAACCCGGAGATTCTATGTAGATCTTTTCTCTCCGGAGTCCATCCAGCCAGATAAATGCAGGGTCTTATGGGAGGGGCTTCCCACGGTCGGTGAGGATGGAAGGGAGCGGCTTGAGTTACCTTTGAATCTGGCCGAGCTCTCTGAAGCCCTCAGTCTCATGTCCCGCGGAAAAGCGCCGGGGCTAGACGGGCTGACTGTGGAGTTCTTCCGGTTTTTCTGGGAGATGCTGGGACCTGATTTCACCGAGGTCCTAGCCGAAGCCCTGGAGATCGGTGAGATGCCACTTTCGTGTCGGCGGGCAATACTGTCTTTGCTGCCGAAGAAGGGGGATCTCCGTCAGATCTCTAATTGGCGACCGGTCTCACTGCTCAGCACGGACTATAAGATCGTAGCCAAAGCGCTTTCGCTGAGGCTCAAGTCCGTGCTGGCAGAGGTGATTCACCCCGACCAGTCCTATACTGTCCCGGGCCGGAGCATTCATGACAACATTTTTCTGGTCCGGGACCTGATGCACTACGCGCAGAGGACTGGTCTATCACTCGCCTTCCTGTCCCTAGATCAGGAGAAGGCGTTTGACAGAGTGGATCACCGTTACCTTATGCAGACCCTGCGGGCGTTTGGCTTCGGCCCACAATTTGTGGGCTTTCTCCAGATGCTGTACGCTTCTGCAGAGTGTCTGGTGAAGATCAACTGGTCCCTGACGGCACCTTTTGTGTTTGGTCGGGGAGTGCGTCAAGGGTGCCCCCTGTCTGGGCAACTGTACGCGCTGGCCATTGAGCCCTTCCTCTGCCTACTGAGGAAGAGGCTTACCGGGCTGGTGCTGCGGGAGCCCGACATGCGGGTAGTCCTGTCGGCTTATGCCGATGATGTGCTCCTCGTGGCCCAGGACCTAGATGATCTAGAGCGGGCACAGGAGTGCCAAGAGGTCTACACCGCGGCCTCTTCTGCTCGGATCAACTGGTCCAAGTGCTCCGGCATCTTGGTGGGTCCCTTACAGGTGGACTCTTTGCCCCCCGCGTTTCGTAATATCTCGTGGGGGAGCGATACTCTCAAATATCTGGGAGTCTACCTGTCTGCTGCGGAAGACCCAGCCCCAGAAAACTTCAGTGATCTTGAGGAACGAGTCATTGCTCGTCTGGGGTCTTGGGTGTATCTGTCGAGGATGCTTTCCCTTAGGGGAAGAACCCTGGTAATCAATCAGCTGGTGGCCAGTCAGCTTTGGCACCGGCTGATAGCCATGGGTCCGACCCCTGAATTTATCAACAAGATCCAGAGGAAGTTGATGGATTTTCTCTGGATGGGGAAGCATTGGGTCTCTGTGGGAGTTGCGTGTCTCCCTTTGGAGGAGGGTGGACAGGGAGTGGTGTGTGTCCGCTCCCAGTTACACACTTTCCGCCTCCAATACCTGCAGAGATACCTATTCGCAGATCCGTCTCCGCAGTGGTGCCAGCTGGCAACCTTTTTCTTTCGCCAGCTGCGCAATATGAGGCCCGAGGGTTTAGGTAGAAACCTCTCGGAGCTGCCGGGATACTACCGGGACTTACTGAAGGCCTGGAAACTGGTCTCCGCGACCAGGAAGGAACAGGCGGTGGGGGTTGATTTCCTCGCCGAGCCCCTGCTGTATAATCCGGCAGTGGGGGCTCGGATGTTGGATTCACCCTCTATTTGCCGCCGGCTAATCCTGGCGCAGGTGACCAGAGTCGGGGATCTCCTGGACTATGAGCGGCGGGATTGGGTAGGGGCAGAGGTGCTCGCGCCCCGTATGGATCTGCGTTCTGCCCGCGTCCCTCGTCGTTTGATCCAGGAGATTAAAGATGCCATACACCCCGACTCCCGCACCTTCATTGAGGGGGTATTGCAGACCGGAGAGCCTTGTCATCCTATCAACTTCGGCTCTCCGGATCTTTGCGTGGAACCAAGGTCACGGCAACCCCCTCGGGCTCTTCTCTCCCCCAACCTCAGCAAGTTGGGGGAAATGTCCCCGGCATGTTTCCGCGGCATGCCGAGGAAAGTCATGTATTCTCTAGTGCTCCATATAGTGCATTACCTCGCCCTTGTCACCCGCCCAGACACCATCTGGAGGCAGGTATTCCCAGCGAACGAGGACGAGAGACTCCGGTGGAAGGAACTCTATTCATCTTTGGTTCCCCGTCCCGCCGGGGATTTGAGTTGGAGGGTCCTCCACGGAGCACTGAGCACAGGAGAGTATTTGGCACACTTCACAGACTCCCCCGCCGCCTGTCCCTTCTGTGGCGAGCGGGAGTCCGTATATCACATTTATTCGAGTTGTGCCAGACTGCAGCCCCTCTTTTCCTTCTTGAGGAGCTTACTCCTGCAGTTCTGGTTGCACTTCTCACCTCATCTTTTTATTTTTGGGTGCCCAGTGTCCCGGGACAATAAGCCTAGGGATCTCCTGGTCAACCTGCTCCTGGCATTGGCTAAGGTAGCCATTTGTAAAACCAGGAAGCAGTGTTTGGAGGGGGGGGTCCCAACAAACATCGTGGTCATGTTCCGGGCGCTGGTGCACTCCCGTATTCGGGCAGAGTACTCGTACGCCGAGTCTACTGGGACGGTTTCAGAGTTTGCCTCCCAGTGGACGTTAGGCGGGGTGCTTTGCTCGGTATCCACCAATCAGGGTTCTTCAGATTTAACCCTTCTGTTTTAAGTGCACTTCATTAGTGCACTTGTTGGGTTCATTTAATTTTTGTTTGACTGGTTTATCTTTGTTCTACTTGGTAACAAGTAGAATTGCTGTTCAACTGAATTGGCCGGCTTTGCCGGCCAATCAGTTTCAAACCAGATCAAAATAGATCCCCTCTTACAGAGGTAACAGGAATGGTTCACAGTGTAGTGTAGTGTATTGTAGGACCTGCATTATTTTGGTTATACCTTGACGTTGGTATGCAGGCTTATGACGCCTTTGGCCAAAGGGTTAACTAAATAACCAAGTATTTAATATTATTATTATTGAAGTATTTTACTTTATACTTTTCATCATATATGTTTTGTCAATTGGATGTAGCATTGGGCACCCCCTGTCTCTTGTTGTATACCATTGCCACGCTCAGTAGCTCTCTGGTTGACATAAATATATATTCATCATGTGGTGGGTGTGGGAGTTTGAGCTTGCTGGGAATGTGTTAATTAAGATACTTCAGGAACATGCTAGCAACATCAACATTGTTTTTGAGCAACATACTGTAGTGTCTCTCGCCATTTTAAAAGCCACCATAATCAGGACCCTTTCTTTTGCAATATAAGGGTATAGAAATGGTACCAGCAAACGAGAGAGTGATGGGGTCAAGATCTATCTCTATTCATTAAACTTCAGACCTTTTTACTTCTCTCCCTTTTGTATTTATATAATGCCTTTAGTTAAGTTGTCCTTAATATGTATTTTTATGCTGGATCGCTCTGGTGGTATCCTGGTGCTGTCCTTTTATCTGTTTGATTTTAGCTGCTTAATGCACATAGCTAATCCCGTATTCGCTCTTCCGCATAGGCTAGCGGCAGCCTATATACATTAAATTCTTGGATGATTCTTAGCTTTATGCTTCCTTTTTGGTGGAAACTTCATAACTATCAATAATAGCAAAGAGTTGTCTAAGAGATAAATTGTATATGTTGCATTGTATATCTTGCATCATGGATACAGCCACACTGTATATTTTTATTTAATATTTTCATATGTTAAATATATGTAATGGATTATGTATTTTGAATTGTGTCATTTAATTTGTTGTATTGTATTGATGAATTAATATTTTGTTTTGTCTAATGTTTAACACCACTGACACACACCACCCTATTCCCATCTATTGGCTTTGATTCGGTCAGCTACACAGCTTAAACATAAAATCCCATTATATTCGAATCAGATAGATCCAATGGGGATATAGGATGAGGGTGTCAGAGGCAAACATCATCCCCTGATGAAGTGGCATGATGTACACCACGAAACGCGTAGGATTTGTTATTGCCTCCGCTTTAATACATTCTATCGCAGCACTATTTCGGTCTTGAACGTCACGCACTGAGCTTGCTGGGATTCATTTCCTCAGTTGTTGCTCAGCAGAGGACTAACACAGCCGGCTATTGTTGTTAGAGTGGGCGGTCTGTTCGGAGGAGTTTGACGTCAGCGCCTTCCCCTCTGCTACATTGTAGATATCCTTGTGGACAATAACGAGACACGGTTTCCAAGCTTCCTTCCTACTACCCATGAAGCCTGAGCCCTTGGATGCTTTCAGCTGATCAGACGCCGGTTGATGCTTCTGGATGCCATGTGGACAGGCAGAGGGATAATGTTATATGCTTTTAAACTACATATTTTTTTTGTATGTGCAATACTTGCCACGTTTCTGTCACTATATATTTTTATTACATACTACATAATGAGTAGTTGTGCGCTCCTTTTTTTTTTTTTTGAGTCAACGCTTCTGAAGAGCTGCACACCTGCAGTGAACTTTATTCGCCGTGCACACTTTACTCATTAGAGCATATTCAATTTACCTCTAGGTTAACTGTTTTTGTACATTAGAGTGTTCACACACCCTTAACATTGATATTTCCACTATACAGCATATATATTTTTTAGGTAGCTGCACACATTTCCTGAGTATCACTATACCACCTCTACACGTTAACTCTTTGAACGCCACATTCCCTGTAATGTGTGTGTGTGTGTGTGTGTGTGTGCTTTCCCTGGCCTTGCGGTTGCTTACCGCAAGCGCTGTCAGCAGCCGTCACGGGGCGGTCCGGGGGCGGGCGCGTCACTAGCCGGGGGCGGGCCAGTGACGTCACGGAGCTGGTTCGCCCTCATTGGGCGAACCGCTCACGTGACCGGCCTGTCTTGCCGGCAAGCGGGGGAATTTTAAATTCCCCCAAGACCTGCGCTTCCGCATGCACGCGGAAGCGCAGGTGAGCCCCTACTAAAGCCGCTCTAATTTCGGCTGTAGGGGCTCAGTGCTGAGCGGGAGCGCGCGTCAGCACGCTTCCGCAAGCACGCAGCAAACATGTCCGGGGCCTTAGACAGGTCTGCAACTCCGCCTTTCACCATTATCACCCAGCACACAGCACTTCCACTGCAGCAAGGGATTCTGGGAAATGACATGCAAATGAGCACAGTGCCACCTTTTGCTTCAAAACCATTCAACACACACACACACACATATATATTATATATATATATATATATACAGGCATACCCCGCATTAACGTACGCAATGGGACCGGAGCATGTATGTAAAGCGAAAATGTACTTAAAGTGAAGCACTACCTTTTTCCCACTTATCGATGCATATTCTGTACTGCAATCGTCATATACGTGCATAACTGATGTAAATAACACATGTGTAATAGGCTCTATAGTCTCCCCGCTTGCGCACAGCTTGGGTACAGGTAGGGAGCTGGTATTGCTGTTCAGGACGTGCTGACAGGCGCATGCGTGAGCTGCCGTTTGTCTATTGAGCGAGATGTACTTACTCGCGAGTGTACTTACTCGCGAGTGTCCTTAAACCGGGGTATGCCTGTATACACACACACACACACACACACACACACACACACACATAATGATGGTCAGTCAGTGAGCGGTAGCAGCAACTAGACATCTTAAAATCTTAAAGCTTGCTATATAGCAGGCGCTGGTCTGCGCGCCCGGCGTTGCGTATGCACGTGGTGCGCGTGTTCTGTTTATATAGTTGTAAGCGGTGGCGTGAAGCAGAGGTACGGTTCAGCGACAGCATAATGGCACGTACCCACCATAGTTTACTTTAACTACTTGATATCTGGGAGGAGGGGTTACTCGGGTTGTGTAGTGCTTAATAAAAAAAAAACATTTGCAGTGTATCGTCGTTTTTAAAAAACTTTAAATTATTCAAATAGTTGTAATTTTAATGCGCAATTCAGCTAGTTTTTCTCAATCTGTTTTCCAGATCATCCAAATGTAACTGGAACTGTAAATGTATTGTTATTTGGAGCAGTTCAGAAAGGCGCAAAATACAAAGTAATTGCAGCCTCTCTGTGATTGGCTAAAGAGTGTGACGTGCAACGGCAGCAGCGCAAAAAGATACTTTTCAGGTCTTTTCTCTGATCTGCCGGCTCAATGCTCGCTGCCGTGCGCACGCGCAGCTGAAGTATAGAACGTCAGGCCTGTAGACAGCCAATTCTAATTGACGCGTGCACGCTGTATTACACGCCTATGCAGAAAGAGCGCTGTTGTATTAGCTTAACTCCTAAAAAGGGAGAAAAAAATGAGAAAAACATCACGTAACACAGGCATCAGGCAATGTTGGTAAGTCCTCTATTCATTAGTAGGAAACAGGAAAGATTGCAGAGGGCTACTGGACTAACACGGAGAGCATCCACTGTGTATAGATCTATCTATATCTATATTTCTCAAACCGTTGTATGTATGTCAGTCTGTTTGTCCTGTGTCTCTCTGTGTCTAGGGGCAATCACATTGGACCTTTGGCCCGTCACTCCGCCTCAGGCCAATGAGATGGCTCCCTTGGCCCGCCCGCCCTCGCACACCTCTCATTGGCCTGTGGCCAACACACTGACACCACTGCTTCAGGCCAATGAGATGGCTCCCTTGGCCCACCCGCCCACCCCCGCACACCTCTCATTGGCCTGCGGCCAACACACCGACACCACTGCCACACTCTCCAGCACCTAACTCTCACTGCTCTGGGACGACTGTTCACAGCTCTCACCTCTCAAACCACAAAACCCTCACCGCCTGATACCACCGAAAGAACTGCGGAATCAGGTACAGGCTCTTATCTATATATATTGTTTTCACCACTGCAACACTCCCCACCCTCACACAAGCGCACGATCACCTCCACACACCGAACGCTCACGGAGCGCACACCGACGGCCACCGCCTCTTAACAACCCCCCCACCAATGCAGACCACGATCGCACGCCAGACCTCTCCCGGTACCGCAGCCCCTCTACCACCCGCGCACACTCCTGCCTACTCTGCCAACACCCCTCCCCTTCACCTCTACACAACCACGCCGGACCGCACATTCACCGCCAAAACACGACACACCCCCATCACTCTGCTACTCACTTTTACCGCCACATAACCTCATCGCCACCGGACAATGCCCGCAACTCCTCCACTATCACTCAACACAGTCCCCCCATCCGGAGGCCGCAACACACCCTCACCTAGCCCGCAACACCCACCCCCCCCACCACCACACAGCCTCCCGTAGCCCGCAACACACCACAACCACTCCCGTGGAGCGAAAACCCTCCCGTACGCCGCAAGCCCTCCTGTAGTCCGGCCGCCAACCACAAAACACTCCCGTAGCCCGCACCCCCCCCCCTGGCCCAGGCCGCAACCACAAAACACTACCGTAGACCGCACCCCCCCCCAAACCCTCCCCTGGCCCAGGCCGCAACCACAAAACCCTCCCGTGGCCCACAACCCGCCCCCCCCATCCCTCAAAGCCGCACGTAGCCCGCAAAATCACCAACACCTCCCGTAGGACGCAACAACCCCCCCCTCTGGGGCCCACACACCTCACCTTCATCCTCCTGCCACATCACTGCTTCACCGGACGCCGAAAGCCCTCCTGTAGCCCGGCCGCCACCCACAAAACACTCCCGTAGGCCCCCCCCCCCCCAAACCCTACCCTTGGCCCACAACCCCCCCCCACCCCCACCAAACACTCCCGTGGCCCACAAACAACCCCCCCCCAAACACTCCCGTGGCCCCCACCCCCCCCCAACAAATACTCCCGTGGCCCACAACCCCCCCAAAACACTCCCGTGGCCCACACCTGCCCCCCGCCCCCACCAAACACTACCGTGGCCCACAACCCCCCACCCACACCACAAAATACTCCCGTGGCCCACAAAGATATTCGGAACACAATGCAAATTGAGACGTCTGTGTCATTTCTTGCACAAACACACTCAATGTAGTGCACTCATCTTTTGTTACCAACAATTTTGCCAACACCCACTTACAGCTGCCGTGAAATACACTACTCTCAACAATGGAGCTACCCATCTTTCACCAAGGCTTTCCAATAAGAACATTTTTTAAACTAACAACCGTAACAAGTAACAAACATACACTTTGCTAAATTGTGTTCAGATGCATGTTCTTTGTACTGTTGTTGGTTTACAAACACACTTTGGAAAAATATTACAGAACATTTACATTAAATTACAATTTTACACTACACATTATTATACAACATTAACACATAATTATTCAGGGTTCACATCCCGGGCAACGCCAGGTCTCTCAGCTAGTTGATCTATATATTAAATTACGATGTATAATGTAGATGAAATTACCATGAGGCAGCAGTTAATTCAGTTTCAATGTGCAATTAAATGTAGCAGCCCTGAGCTGGAGTGTATGCCCCTCTGATATTTAAATGCAGCAATACTGCATCACGTGATGACTCCATCATTGATCGTCCAGACACTCGCCTGACCAATATGCTTAGAGTTGAGAAGCTGATACCAGCACCCAAGGGGGAGTCCCTATGGTATATGGAATCATAAAACCTTAAAACCCTGTTATATTAATCAACGGGCTGAAGGAGCGACTCAGTGGGTAAAGACATGTCTCAGTCTAAAGAATGAGTTTGAAGCAGGGAAGCCTGGTTCAGAACCCAGTGTCCGTTCCTTTAGACCTTGGGTAAGTCACCTTATCTCCCTGTGCCCTCCCTCAGGCACCACAAATATAGCTTGTAAGATCATCTGGACAGCAACTGTCTGTAAAATTCCTATGTGCTGTGTACTGCGCACTGTACTGTAATCGTGATGCGCTTTGTGTCCCATTGAGAGTAAAGCGCTATATGAAAGAAAGTTAGTTATTATCTCTAATAGATATGGCTCTGAAATGTTGGCACTTTTTTGATATGTACTACATATGATTTTTACTTTCCTATTGTGCTGTGTCTTTCCCTATTAGGCTTTGCTTATAGTGCTGCCGATGGTGACGGCGATACGATGGGTGACGTCACCCGTCGCCACCGGCAAAAGTTATCTTTCGCCGGTCGGCCGCATCGCGGGATTCGCGTAATTTGATTTGTGCAAGGGCCATCACGTGACGCCACGGCCCTTGAAAAATCAGATTTTGTCGGCGGCGGGTTTTTGCGACGGCGCTCTATCGCTTGTCGCCGTCGTGTGCACTATAAGCGCACGCGGCAATGCGTTTATTTTCGG